>NC_092590.1:80152500-80154792 GCF_047663525.1 Anas platyrhynchos
GGGTTAGGGTTAGGGTTAGGGTTAGGGTTAGGGTTAGGGTTAGGGTTAGGGTTAGGGTTAGGGTTAGGGTTAGGGTTAGGGTTAGGGTTAGGGTTAGGGTTAGGGTTAGGGTTAGGGTTAGGGTTAGGGTTAGGGTTAGGGTTAGGGTTAGGGTTAGGGTTAGGGTTAGGGTTAGGGTTAGGGTTAGGGTTAGGGTTAGGGTTAGGGTTAGGGTTAGGGTTAGGGTTAGGGTTAGGGTTAGGGTTAGGGTTAGGGTTAGGGTTAGGGTTAGGGTTAGGGTTAGGGTTAGGGTTAGGGTTAGGGTTAGGGTTAGGGTTAGGGTTAGGGTTAGGGTTAGGGTTAGGGTTAGGGTTAGGGTTAGGGTTAGGGTTAGGGTTAGGGTTAGGGTTAGGGTTAGGGTTAGGGTTAGGGTTAGGTTAGGGTTAGGGTTAGGGTTAGGGTTAGGGTTAGGGTTAGGGTTAGGGTTAGGGTTAGGGTTAGGGTTAGGGTTAGGGTTAGGGTTAGGGTTAGGGTTAGGGTTAGGGTTAGGGTTAGGGTTAGGGTTAGGGTTAGGGTTAGGGTTAGGGTTAGGGTTAGGGTTAGGGTTAGGGTTAGGGTTAGGGTTAGGGTTAGGGTTAGGGTTAGGGTTAGGGTTAGGGTTAGGGTTAGGGTTAGGGTTAGGGTTAGGGTTAGGGTTAGGGTTAGGGTTAGGGTTAGGGTTAGGGTTAGGGTTAGGGTTAGGGTTAGGGTTAGGGTTAGGGTTAGGGTTAGGGTTAGGGTTAGGGTTAGGGTTAGGGTTAGGGTTAGGGTTAGGGTTAGGGTTAGGGTTAGGGTTAGGGTTAGGGTTAGGGTTAGGGTTAGGGTTAGGGTTAGGGTTAGGGTTAGGGTTAGGGTTAGGGTTAGGGTTAGGGTTAGGGTTAGGGTTAGGGTTAGGGTTAGGGTTAGGGTTAGGGTTAGGGTTAGGGTTAGGGTTAGGGTTAGGGTTAGGGTTAGGGTTAGGGTTAGGGTTAGGGTTAGGGTTAGGGTTAGGGTTAGGGTTAGGGTTAGGGTTAGGGTTAGGGTTAGGGTTAGGGTTAGGGTTAGGGTTAGGGTTAGGGTTAGGGTTAGGGTTAGGGTTAGGGTTAGGGTTAGGGTTAGGGTTAGGGTTAGGGTTAGGGTTAGGGTTAGGGTTAGGGTTAGGGTTAGGGTTAGGGTTAGGGTTAGGGTTAGGGTTAGGGTTAGGGTTAGGGTTAGGGTTAGGGTTAGGGTTAGGGTTAGGGTTAGGGTTAGGGTTAGGGTTAGGGTTAGGGTTAGGGTTAGGGTTAGGGTTAGGGTTAGGGTTAGGGTTAGGGTTAGGGTTAGGGTTAGGGTTAGGGTTAGGGTTAGGGTTAGGGTTAGGGTTAGGGTTAGGGTTAGGGTTAGGGTTAGGGTTAGGGTTAGGGTTAGGGTTAGGGTTAGGGTTAGGGTTAGGGTTAGGGTTAGGGTTAGGGTTAGGGTTAGGGTTAGGGTTAGGGTTAGGGTTAGGGTTAGGGTTAGGGTTAGGGTTAGGGTTAGGGTTAGGGTTAGGGTTAGGGTTAGGGTTAGGTTAGGGTTAGGGTTAGGGTTAGGGTTAGGGTTAGGGTTAGGGTTAGGGTTAGGGTTAGGGTTAGGGTTAGGGTTAGGGTTAGGGTTAGGGTTAGGGTTAGGGTTAGGGTTAGGGTTAGGGTTAGGGTTAGGGTTAGGGTTAGGTTAGGGTTAGGGTTAGGGTTAGGGTTAGGGTTAGGGTTAGGGTTAGGGTTAGGGTTAGGGTTAGGGTTAGGGTTAGGGTTAGGGTTAGGGTTAGGGTTAGGGTTAGGGTTAGGGTTAGGGTTAGGGTTAGGGTTAGGGTTAGGGTTAGGGTTAGGGTTAGGGTTAGGGTTAGGGTTAGGGTTAGGGTTAGGGTTAGGGTTAGGGTTAGGGTTAGGGTTAGGGTTAGGGTTAGGGTTAGGGTTAGGGTTAGGGTTAGGGTTAGGGTTAGGGTTAGGGTTAGGGTTAGGGTTAGGGTTAGGGTTAGGGTTAGGGTTAGGGTTAGGGTTAGGGTTAGGGTTAGGGTTAGGGTTAGGGTTAGGGTTAGGGTTAGGGTTAGGGTTAGGGTTAGGGTTAGGGTTAGGGTTAGGGTTAGGGTTAGGGTTAGGGTTAGGGTTAGGGTTAGGGTTAGGGTTAGGGTTAGGGTTAGGGTTAGGGTTAGGGTTAGGGTTAGGGTTAGGGTTAGGGTTAGGGGTTAGGGTTAGGTTAGGGTTAGGGTTAGGGTTAGGGTTAGGGTTAGGGTTAGGGTTAGGGTTAGGGTTAGGGTTAGGGTTAGGGTTAGGGTTAGGG